>NC_056536.1:32774955-32792455 GCF_910596095.1 Thunnus maccoyii
TCATTTTTATTTTTTATTTTTATTCATTTAGTTATACTTAAAATGTATTTATTAACTTTTTTATTTACTTTATTTATTTAGTTATATTGTTAAGTTATTTATTCATTTTTTATTTTTGTTATTTATTTATTGTTATATTCAAAAGTTATTTATTCTTTTTTTATTTAGTTATATTTAATTGCTACTTTTTAAATTTTATTTATTTATTATATTTAAAAGTTATTTATTCATTTTTATTTTTTAAATTTTTTATTTATTTAGTTATACTTCAAATGTATTTATTAACTTTATTTACTTTATTTACTTTATTTGTTATTTAGTTATATTTAAACGCCATTTTTTCATTTTTTTTAAATTGTATTGATTTAATTATTTTTCAAATGTTATTTATTTATTTTTTCATTTACTTCATTTTCATTTTATTTATCAATTTATTCATTTAATTCATTGAAATCCAGAGTTTAATCTGAACTAAACTTATTCTTTAGTTGTGAAACTTTCAGATATAATAAGAACAAAGTCTTATTTCCATGATATTCCTGTTGGCTGCGATCGATCAATAATCACTAATCAAAGGATATTAGTGATGACTGTTGTTGTGCAGGTGGAGTCTGAACAGACAGTCGGAGGTGAAGCTTCATGTTTGTGTCTGTGGAGAGCAGCAGTTCGGCCATATGCAGCTCCGCACTCGACATATCAGACTGCAGTAATGATCTGTTTACTTCTAATTAACAACAGATGGACAGAGAGGAGGAGGAGGAGGAGGAGGAGGAGGAGGAGGAGGAGGAGTGAAGATGAAAAGCTGAGAGGAAGCAGAACGACAGGAAGAGAAAAACCTGTTTGTCGCTCTGCTGTGTGATGGAATATTCATTCTGTGTTTTGTCTTCATAATAGAAGAAGCTCAAATCGTCTTTCTGATAAAAACAAACCAGTCGTATAATTTGTTTTTTTTTAAATCCTTTCTGTTAAGCTGATTTGTCTCGTCGGACGACGATAATTTCAGCATAAAAGTTCTGTAAATACTCCAAACCGAGAAAGAAAAAGAGATTAAAAGTTTATTTCCACTCCTCTAAATCCTCCTCAGACCTGCTTCGTCCTCCGCCGTGATGAGGAGAGACACTTCAGTCACTCACTTCCTACATCTCCCAAAATCCTTTGCATGACATCCAGGAAAACTGAGCACCAGCTGGATCTCCACTCAGACAAATATGAGACAGTTTATTTATATTTTTCTCAACTTGACGCCGTTAAAAGTCTGCTGTGATACTGAGATTCTCTGTCTGTGTGTTCAGATGTGAAAACAGGAGAACAGATGAAGGAGGTGAAATTTAATCTTAATCCATCAGTTTGTGTATGTAGGAGATATATTACAGGAAAGAAATCCACACATTTCTCTACAAAAATAAATGTTTTATTGTTTAAAAGACGACTGAAGATAATAAACGAACTCGATCTGAGATCATATGAGGAGTTTATGTTCGTTTATATGTTTTTTTTCTGTCGCGGCACCGATGGAGGACGGAGCTCGGAGCTCGGAGCTCGGAGCTCGGAGCTGGGAGAGGAAGAGCCTCCACCTGCCTGGACGCTGAACATCAAAGAGTCCCGACAACTCGGAGTTAAAGCCAACAGAGTGTGTGAAGCATTTATAGAAACATTAATGACGCCTCGTGGGACACAAACACACACACACACACTGTTTTATTTCTATTTTTCGGAGCCGTTTTGCCTTCAGCTCTTCTTCTCTGCTGCACTACATGGCCAAAAGTATGTGGACACTTAAAGGGGGGGACACATATTCTGCACATTTCCAGCCTCTATATTTATATTCTGGGGCTCTACTGGAATATCTTTACATGATTTCCAGTTTAAAACTCCTTATTTATCTCCTACTGGTCCTTTCTGCAGCTCCTCAGTTCAGCCTCTTTTCTCTGGTTGCAAAGACGCTGATCCTGAACGCATCACAGACAAACACACACGTCTTTGTAAAGGGAGGTTCTGCAGATTTTTACAGCTGTGATGTCGAGATCGAGAAACACAGATTCTGACTGTAGTTAAAGGAATAAAACCAAATTTAGTTTGAGTCGACTAAACGTTTCTGTCTGCTGGACGGAGGATTATTGTGACATTTTGATTTGACATTTTAACACAGAATAAAAGTAAATGATTTATAATTGCAATAGAGAAATGTATTATTGTTTCATCTGAGTCTGTTTCATAAATGATAAATCAGTTATTTATTAATTTCTGGAGTCAGTCAGACAGTTTTTAATCTCTGTATTTAGAGTTTTAGTCTGATTCATGAGACCTTCAGCAGCATATTGAACTCAGACTGACGGGATGAAAAGAAGAAGAAGTTTCTTACTTGTTGAAGAGGACACACCAGCCGCAGTGAGGGTCTCCTGATCCCAGACAGTCTGAACAGCTGCTGTACTGCTCACAGCTCTCCACCGGAAGTCTGCTCACCTGCAAAACACACACGAGATTATTCAATCACCTCATCGTTTTATAAACAGATACAGTGACGGAGAGATATGAGATTAAATAAATAAGGGAATGAATTATAAATCTATATTTCTAAACCTTTAATTGATCGTTTATTTATTGTTATTGAGGTTAATTTTGTTAAATTAACTTGATATTGATTTTTGGTCACAAAACAAGACTTCAGTGAATCTTTCCCACATTGTTATCTGTGTGGTTTGGTGGTTTCCTGCTGACAGCAACAAGCCTGAGGCCTCAGTGGGTCTGTGTGTGTGTGTGTGTGTGTGTGTGTGTGTGTGTGTGTGTGAGGTATGATTTACCCACAAGTCATTGCAGTAAGGAGACAGTAAACACTGTGAGACACAGCAGACGCACTGTCTGACTCCGTCTCATTCAAATGTTCACACATGAATACATACATTGTCTCTCTCACACACACACACACACACACACACACACACACACACTGACACACACACACACTGACACACACACACACACACACACACACACACACACAGGGAGTCCTGTCTCCTCTCTGACCTCATTATCAGGTTTTTCTTTAAACCCTGACGCTCCTCCTCTCCGTCAGACTCAACACTTGTTCTGTTCTTCATTTAGAAACCAGCTGACGCGGCAGATTTCATTCTAACACTCTTTTTATTCTGCGCTGATGCTCCGATTAGAAAATGTGCAGAGTCACACGAATCATCTGCTGAGAGAAACCCTTCAGCAGACGTACGGACAGGTGAGAATCAAACCACCGTTTACCTGCTGAGTCTGAGCTGGTTTAATAAAAACCTTCTGTTGCATCGATCACTCGTTTTAAATGTCAACGCAGTCACATAAACACTCACATAACCTGAGATTGTTGTTCATGTGTCAGACGATGCTGTGATGCTAAATTAAACATGTTACTAGCAGCAGCAGCTCGGTGCTGACTGCTGGTTAACAGGTAGAGTTTATCATCATATTTCTGATGTCTGACAACAAAATATGTGAATGAGAACAACTATACAGTGAAATCAGCTGATCACAGACACTGAACTTCTCTCTCTGAATACAAACATGAAGAACTAGTGAATGAATGAATGAAATGTGTATTATTGTGTCATGGATACAACTGTACGTCCAGCCACCATGAATTCCAACAAGTCAGGACTTCAGATCTACAGTTCATCATTAAACAGTTCAGATATTCTGAATTACAGCCAGATATTAACTGAAACAATCTATCTCGCCTTCTTTTCCAGGCTTTTCAGATAAAATTAGCAAACTTAAATACGTCAAAATTAAACATCTCCAGAGATGAACACCAGAGTGTTTCAGGGTTTAGTTGAACAATTTCATGAAACAGCAGCTCTCTTAAATCATCCAAATCACAGTTCTCACACCATCTATTTTCCTCCGGGATATTTTTGAATCGACTACTCTCATTGGCCAGAAGAACACCAGCTCTCAACTGTGCAACCAAAGATCTTTGTCTGTTTGATATGTATATATGTTCTTAATTTTGGCTTTAACAGAATATGTTCAAACCTATTTTTCTTCAGATTTCAATAGAAGCTTGTTTTTAATAAAGTTAACATGACAGCACAGGTTATTCCTACAGATATACAGCACATCCACCTCCTCTAACTGGAGAACTACATCATTTACTCCTCGTAAATACTTTCTTATTTATTCTGACATTTTGATCAGACGGCTCCACAATCAGATCGTTTCACATTTTCGTTGTATAGTTTTGCTGTAAATGTGTATATGAGACAAATCCAGAAATAAAAAGTAAAGTTCGGCTTCCTGATTCATTTTAAAACAGACGGGAAATTAGTGTTGTTTTACATGTGAAACTGATGATACTGATTATAAACAACTGAACACATCGTCTTCTTATGTAAAACGTTGCGGTGAAACCAAACCGGCACTCTGTGACCCGTCAGTCCATCAGACAGCTGCTTATAAAGTTATGAAGGATGCTGATAACCAGCTAATATTCAGATTTTAAAACACTATTTGACACATAAATCGGTTTAATTTGTCTGTTACTTGAAGTCTTAACACAATACTGACGAGCTCATATGTACGTAGAGATAGATCTTGATCACTGACTGAAGATATTCCTCCTGATTCAGTAACAATGTCCAATATTCTTTGATACAAACAAGAATTAAAAGTTATTATTCCTTAAAAACATAAATAATCAGCATTTAAAGTAGAAATAGATAATTATTCCCAGATACTGTATAGTAGGGATGTGCAGTATTTGTATCTGTATTTGTTGAGGCAGCAAAATGATTTGTATTTGTATTCGAATAAAAGTGAAAAGAGGCTTAAAAATCCTATTAAAGTGTTAAATAAGTGTTCATGAATAAACTACCTTATGAAGGAGGTCTTCACATCGGGTCTCAAACTGGAGTCTCCCAGATCATAGACGACTGCGCTGACTACTGAGATAAAACTTTACTCATCACCTCATTGCAGACAGACCTCTACCTATTTTAGTGATGTCCAAATTATGTGTAATAAAAATATGCGTCATGTAGCAGGTGGATGTGACTCCCGTCGTTGAAACCTGCTGATAGACGTCACAGCGGAGCAGAGGAGAGACACTGAGATAGTGATGTAACCGACCTGCACGCCGGTATTTGACTTGGGTTTCTTCTTCCTGAAAACAAATAGTTTCGTAATAATCCCACTATTTGTGCTTCGCTGAATAACGTATTTGTATTCGGGCACATCCCTACTGTATATACGGGCAAACCAGTATTGCCTTAAATCAGACGTAGAAAGAGTCAATGTTCTCTCTCTTTTAGCTCTGCTTTGGTCTCCTCCAACTCCTTTATCAGCAAACAACAACTGAGACTGAACCAGACAGGAAATGTGACGCAGAAACCAAAACGAGGAGCTAAAAAGAGGCTGAAAAGCTGCTCAGAGCTTCAACAACATGACTCACAGTCACACAATGTATGTATGAGTCCGGCAGGAAGTGACACATCCCAGCTGTTTAATGACATCACACCCAAAATACCGATCAGAATGTCTCCGATTAAAAACGTCTAAATATCTGTGTGTGTGTGTGTGTGTGTGTGTGTGTGTGTGTGTGTGTGTGTGTGTCATCAGCTGCACAGGAACTAACAGTTGTTGAACTCAGCTCTGCTTCCTCTCAACGGTACAATAAGAGTTTTAACATGGGACACACACACACACACACACACATACATATAGAAACACTGAGTGCGTTGTGGCGCCAGCTGAGCAATATTCACATTCACAACTTCCTGTCTGCAGATGTTAAGACAACAGAATTCACACACACACACACACACACACACACACACACACTGCAGTTACAGTATATTACTGCAGTGCCACCTTTTATAGATTTTTATATACATTATTAAAAATCTGTCAGAACGTCCATTAAAAATTTGCTAATTTAATTCCTTTAAATCTTTCTTTTAAAATAAATCCATGTCAGAACTTCCATTGGAAATCTGCTGATTTAAGTCTTTTAAGTCTTTCTTTTATAAAGCTTTTCTTTATCAAATAATTAAGACTGTGTGTGTGTGTGTGTGTGTGTGTAAGTGTGTGTGTGTGTGTGTGTGTGTGTGTGTGTGTGTGCGTACCTGTCTGTCACTCAGCAGGTAGATGTACTGGTGGTCCGGACTGAACACCATGTCTCTCAGGATCGGCTTCCCTTCCACCACCGTCACCGTCTCGTACAGCAAAGCATTCTGGGCCGGCGGCGGGATCCCATCCACACGGATCTGAAACACACACACACACACACACAGAGATAACGAGACATGAGCTTGATGCTAATACAACACTTTAAAATAAGAGAGAGATGCTAACATGACACGACCGGTTAGCTCGATGCTAAAAGTCCCATTAAACACAACAGGGAATGCTCACACACTGCTAACACTCAGAAACCAGGAAAAAGACAGAAGCGTCGTCTCTGCTTCAAACATTTAACATTTAACCAACACTGACAGCTGTTCAGGATGTTTAGCTCGTTAGTTTCATCTAAGAAAGTCGTTAGTTCGCAGATAAAAACACAAACACAATAAGTCAAAGAGACAAATTAGCAACAGGAAGGAAAGTGCCTCTTCTATTTAGACCACATGGATATTTAAACTGTTTAAACACTGATTTCTCCCAGTTGTTTCAACTGTTTAGCTAATATTCAGATTTCTAAAAATAAAACATTACATTTTTATTCCTTCCTGTTTTCAACTGTATTTTAATATTTCAACTGTTGTTTAAATTGTCTGTTTAAATACTCCGAGCTGCATTTTTTGTATTAAAGATGCTATAAAGATGTTTATTATTATTATTTACATGCATCAGAGAAATCAGGTGACACAGAAAAAAAGACAAGAACTCTCCATGTCACAAAAAGATTAAAATGCAAATTTTTTTTAAATTTCTGTTAATTAAAAGTAAAAAAAAAATCTAAAAACTAAAGAATCAACAACTAATCAAAAACAAATAAACAAAATCAAACCTGAGAGACAGAATTAAACTGGACGTGAACACACAGTCTTGAGTCTTATAATTAACACACAACATGAACACGGTGCCTTCAGTCAAACAGCCAAGAAATGATAAAACTACGAACCGTTAGGAAGCAAAACACAGGAAACATCTGCAGATTCACGACAGAGCGAGTCACAAAGTACTGAAACTAATCTTTGTTCCACCTGATGAACAGAAATCAGAAACCAGGAAGTGTGACGCTGCTCAAAAGACGATTCTGTCAAGAAACACGTCTTAAAAAGCTGAGAGAAGAGTTCAGCTTCATGGTGACGTGTGACCTGATGGAATAATGGATTTAAAATGATCAGTTCGTCCTCTGGAGGTCACGAATATACAAAGATTTAATAAAAAAAATCTGCGGAGAACGTTGAGATGTGTCACTCTGACCCAAAAGTGTCGGACCGTTTTTGATTAGCATAAAAACAGACACCGTTTTATAAACATGAGACCGAGTAACAGGATTAACTTTTATCAAGATGATGATGATGATGATGATGGTGATAGTTTTGGTGATGATGGTGATGATGATGATGATGTGTAGCTGCGACTGTGTGATCTAAAACGCAGCAGAGGGCTGATGATGAGAAGAAGAAGAGCAGGCTGTTTGAAAATGTGGAGCGACTAAAATAAGATTCCCCAAATCTCCCCAAACCTCCCGCCTCCCTGTGTCTGACCCAGAAAAACACCACAGAGGAAGAGGAGGAGGAAAGGAAGAGGGGGGGGAGGGAGGAAGGAAACAAAGATGAAAGGAGGAGGAAGGAGAGAAGGAGAGGAGATGAGGAAATACGAGAGATGGAATCACAAAATAATAATACAGGAAAGAAAGAAAGAAGGTAGAACAGAGAAAAGGAGGAAAGAGAGGAGAGGAGGAGACAGAGAACATCAAGGAAGGAAACAAGGATGAAGAAGAAAGGAGAGAAGGAAGAAAGGAAGGATGCAAGGTGGGAAAAAAGAAAGCAGTTAAAGGAAAGGAAAGGAAGGAAGGAAACAAATGAGGAAGGCAAAATAGAAAGAAAGTAGGAAAAGAAGAGGGGAAGGAGGGAAACAAAGAACATGGAGGACAAATGGGAGGAAGGAAAGGAAGGAAACAAAGGAAAGGACAGAAGAAAAGGAGATGAATACAAGAGAGGAAAGGAGAGAAGGAAAAAGGAAAGCAGTTAGAGGTAAGGAAAGGAAGGAAGGACAGAAATTGAGAAAGAAAGAAAGAAGTGAGAGGGAGAGGGTGGAGGAGAAGAGGAGAGATATGGAGGAAAGAAACACAAGTTGAGAGATGATGAAAAGAGCAGAGAAGAAGGAAAGAAGGAAGGATGGATGACAGATGAAAGCACTTAGAGATTAGGAAAGAAGGAAGGAAGGAAGGAAATAGGGAAAGGAGAGAAGGAGAGGAGACAAGAAAGGAAAGCAGAGAAGGAAGGATGCACAGTAGGAGAAAAGAAAGTTGAGAGAAAGGAAAGAAGGAAGGAAAAAGGAAGGAAGGATGAGAAGAAACAAAGAAAGATGAAGAGAGCCGAGCGAGGGATGAAGGAGGAGTGTGTGTGTGTGTGTGTGTGTGTGTGTGTGTAGTTCTCTGAGTTCTTGCAGTGTGTTAATTAGCTGTCTGCTCGTTAAGCAGCCGGGCTTAATTAGAGCTGACGAGCACTCTCTCTCTCTCTCTCTCTCTCTCTCACACACACACACACACACACACACACACACACACACACACACACACACACACACACACACACACACACACACACAGTGATGAGGCAGCAGGTCTGACTCACAACACAACCCACAGTTACACAATCCTGTTTCACGGAAAGAGACACACACACACACGCACACACACACACACACACACACACACGCTCGGCAGCAGAGCGAGGGAGGAGACGTTAAAGTAGGACAATGCAGCAGACAGCAAACGCAACACACACGTTTCTGACAGAAATCTGTGCTGTAAAAATGCATTTAAAGTTGTAATCCGCATCATTTCTAAGTAAGTTTAAACATTTTTTGATGCAACACGAGCTGAATTTTCCATAAACATCAAACCAGTTTATAAAAATGTGTCCAGTTTCATCTTTATAAGACGTAAAAGAAACAAAACTGCCAGATTTATTTGAAACTGGAGTCTTGTGACTGTTGCAGCTTTGAAATCAAACACTTTAGATGCAGCTACGCTAACAGTTTCCCTCTGCTCCCAGTCATTGTGCTAAGCTACGCTAAACACCACAAATATCACATCATATCAAAGCGCAATTGTTTCTAATGCTAACCATCCGAGAAAGGTCCTAAATATCAGGCTGTAGGTCCAGATAAGTCCCAGAGGAAACCAGGACTTTATGCACTGACTGTTTTATTTACAGAACAATCCAGATTGAGCTGCAGTTTAATTAAAAATAGTCTTTTTTATGACAAAAACCTGTTATGAATAAGTTAGCCGTTCTTTATCTAAAGCTACAGACAGTCACTGATGTAAATGTAAAAGTTAAGACTGGTTGACGTTTGAAGAATTGTTCAAGCTGAACTTTCCAAAACACCAAACCCTTAAAATATGACAAGTCAGTGCCGAGATTGGTGATTTTGGTTCGTTCTTACTTGTTGACAAAAATAAACCCCAGAAAATAAAATTTGACACATTTTTACAAAAGAGTTAAGTGTTTTAGCAAATTCAGCTTGAGCAACAACCCTTCATATCTCAGTTGAAATCAAGACTTTTACATTTACGTCCGCAGCGATCAGCAATCTGTAGTTTTTTGGGCTAAAACATCAGGAGCTCAGCTGAGATAACTGTGGGCTTTAAGATAAAGAACAGCTAACATGTTCATAACAGGCCTGGTTTTGTGAGAAAAAATAGAGTATTTTCTATCAAAGTGTGCAGCTCGTCCATAGTGTGTAAAAAATGTTTACAGATCAGTTTTTTTTCTTACAACATTCAGTCAGTGTCAAACTGAGTGTTAACAAAGAGATTATTGATAACTGAAAGCTGCATTCATGATGCACAATCAGAGGAAACCACAGAAGAAGAGAGGAACAAAAAAATACAAACAGAAGTAGAAGAAGAAGGAAAAGAAGAAGAAGAATGGAGTGACAAAGTGAAAGAGGAAGTGACCTCTGACCTATGACTCCCGGCTGGGACTGAAACCGTCAACACCTGCTTTGTTCTGAACTCCACACACACACACACACACACACACACACACACACACACACACACACACACACACACACACACACACACACACACACAGCCTGACAATACAACAGACAGCAGACAGATTGTCTGTCTCAGGGTGAAAGGTTAAAGGTCACATGTCAGAGGGAGAAGAGGGGGGTTGTGTGTGTGTGTGTGTGTGTGTGTGTGTGTGCTGACAGACACACACTCTCTGTCAGATCAAACCTTTGCATTTCATTAACTGACAGGATCATGTGACCACAACTCTCCACCTGTTTCTTCAGAAGCACTGAGTGAAGTCGTCCAGCTGTGATCAGATCTGAACAAACGTCATCACTTCAGTTTCTGCCAAAAACAAGCTGCTGGTTTTACAGTTAATCTAAAGTTTGTGTTTCCTCGGACAGTGTTTCCCTGTTGAGCTGCGGTGGAAGTATAGTAACAAAAAGAGGGACTTTGGCACTAAAAAGACTGTAACGTTGAAAGATATCTACTTGATTTGACTCATTTGGACGCTGAAGCTTCTTCTAATGGTCGGTATGAACAGCAGGAATGACACAACGAGTCCAAGTCAGAACTTCCATCGGAAAACTGCTGTTTTAACACTCAAACAAACATCTGCATCAGTATTTTTGGAGCAAATTACATGTTTCACATCCAGGATGAGAGAACCTGAAACTGGATGCTCACTTCCAAAAAAACTCTGCTGTCTGATACAACTTGTCAATGTCTATTGATCTTCTACAACTTAAATATGTTAATTTAATATTGGAAAATCTGTAAATATCTGCATCAAAGTTCTGGGAAACACAACAGTGCAGAATTTCATGAGAAAAACAAAAGTTTCCTGGAATGTTAGAAATCTCGTCCTCCCTCTTCTGTCTTGATCACTAAACTCTGATCTGAGTTTATTGATCCGTGTGCTGCTACTGCTTTCTTTCTGATCACACATCATGCGGCGGATCGATCGGCTGATCAGTGTGATCAGGTTCCCGTTGAACTGCAGTAACCGAGTCAAAGATCAGACCTGGCAGCCTCTGATCATCCATCGATCGTTTGATTCAATTCATTCTGTCAGTGTCAGGTTAAGGTTTTATTGATCATCTGAGCGTAAAAGTTCCCTCCAGAATCAACTGGCTTATTTTACACTCATATATGTTTTTTTGTGTGCAGAGATTTTTGTTAACATTTTAATTTACAGGTCCTTTCATTTTCATTAATTCACTAATTTCGTGAGTAATTTGCAGACATTTATTTAAATATTTTTTAAATTTGTATTGTATTATATGTTTTAATACATCAGCCTCTTAACTCCTTAACTGACGCAAAGAAATCAGTTTTCAGTGTGTAGTTTTGTGTGTCAAACTACATTTTAGCACGTTAGGTTGTTTTAAAAACTCTATAATGAGCACATTTCCCAAAACCCTTTCAAAGAAATGTGCTGAGAATTAACATAATTGCACCGTTGCTGCTTTTAGGAAATTACATTGAAAAAAACCTTTAACATGCTAATATATCGTTTGACACACAAAACTACACACTGAAAGTATTTTCTGTCAATTAAATTGTCAAGAGTCTAATTTATCAAGATTTTTTCCTAATTAACATCTATGTATGAACCCAAATGTAATGAGTGTGAACTAAACCAACTTAACAATTTCATATAATTAAAATATAAAGAAATCATATAATTTGTACCAAATTGCAGCATTCGCTCTGTAAAACATCCTAAAAATTAACTGTTAAATACCTGCAAATTACTCAGAAAATTTCTGGGAAATTAGTATAAAATTGATTAATTAAAATTGTCAAATAAAGCATTATCCAATTTTTCTCTTTTCTAAAACAGTCCAAGTCAAAACTCCCACTGAAAATCTGCTGTGCTAAAGGTGCAGTGTGTAGAATTTAGTGGCATCTAGCAGAACAGACTTGGAAGAAATATAATATTCATAAGTATGTTTTAATTAGTGTATAATCACCTGAAAATAAGAATCATTGTGTTTTTGTTACCTTAGAATGAGCCTTTATATCTATAGAGGGACCGGGTCCTCTTCCATGGAGCCCGCCATGATTCTACAGTAACCCAGAACAGACAAACCAAACACTGGATCTAGAGAGGAACTTTAATGTTTTTTGTGAGTTTCATGACCACTGTAGGTTCTCCTACACGCTTGGAAGGGTGGTGGGAAAGTTACTGCCATTAAATCCAACACACTGGTCCTTTAACTCACAAATCTGTCGTCCACACAGCTTGATGTTTCAGCGTTTGTTAGTTTCAGTTTGTTTAAAAAGTCATTTACAAACTGACGACCTCCAGCAGTTTATACAGTTCAGAAAACCAATCACGCTTTTTCATTTCCACTGTTTATTCTGCTCAGCTGGTCAGCTATTGGTGGAAACCTGATATGACTGCACGCACACACACACACACACACACACACACACACACACACACACACACACACACACACACACACACAGCCCTGCAGCCAGCTGCCTGAAATTCCACTGTAATGCAATACCTCAGAGTATTACTGTGTGTGTGTTTGTGCATATGTGTGTGTGTGTGTGTGTGTGTGTGTGTGCCTACAATAACTATTAAATGTGTGGTCCAGTCCAACAGTGAGTGAGAGAGAGAGGAGTAAAGCTGCAAGTTTATCTGAGATAAACCAACTCTATTACAGATAATACTGACAGTGTGTGTGTGTGTGTACGTGTATGTGTGCATGTGTGTGTGCGCGCGTTCAAAATGGCTATTATCAGCCTTAAAACTGCACAAACAGCCATACCAGCTATATGACTAATGACTGTGGTAACTGATCTGATTCGTTTTTCTTGCACACACACACACACACAAACACACACGCAGCTGCTAAGCACTATTATTATTCTGTTAACTGCAGCTCCACTAACTGTCACTGAGTATTAAGAGACTGAAACACACATAATGACACACACACTCTCTCCTATTCAAAACACCCTACATGGCCAGAAGTATGTGGACAGAGCTGCATATGTGACAGTGGAACATGTGATTGTGGTGCAGCTACATTAATGTAACAGCAGATGTTGGCACCCGGCTGCAGGGATTTAACCTTTACACATTTTTTTTCTTTGTTTATCAAAAAAGGAACACACACAAAACATTATTCAGAACTTACTTTATAAAGCATCTTTTTTTAAACTCTTGTGTTTTGTATGTTTTTTTTCTTCTTTGTTTATTAAAACACCTAAAACCAAATGCAGAACTTTCACTGGAAATCTGCTGATTTAACAGTCTTTCTTCTACATGACTCCAATGTTCTTTGCCTTCTTTGTTCATCAAAAAAACCTAATGCAGAAGCTTTCATTGGAAATCTGCTGATTTAACAGTCATGAGTCTTTCTTCATGACACTTACTTTCTGTCTCCTTTGTTTATGAAAGAGCTGGAATTAAGTCTAAACAACGTGCATGATTCAGATGTGAAGCTGCTGAAAAAATGATCCAGTAATCAGAGGAAAGTCTAAAAAGATTAAACAAATTTATATATATATTTTGTGACCCCACAGATGTAGTTCACAACCTCGTGGGGGTCTGAACCACAGGTTAGAAACCGCTGGTCTAAAATATCATCCCTGTAGTGGCCAAAAGTATGTGGACTGTGGATTTTTTTGATTTAGTAACTTGTGGCCGCTTCAGAGTCTAAAATATTTTGCTGCTTTCGAGTGAAATATTTTATTTCCACAGTCAAACTGAAGATCTTGAACTGAGGGTTTTTCTGAAGGAAGTGTTGCTCAGTCAGACACATTAATGTCTGTTAAGTCATTCAGCTCTCATTCAATCTGTCTGTCTCCCTCTTTCATTCACAAACACATTACAGCAGCCTGAAACTTTACACCAGCCTGCACTTTCACTGCAACACACACACACACACACACACACACACACACACACAGGCCTGTCTGTTAGCATGCTACGCTCAGGTTTCCTTCCAGCTGCTGCTGCTTCTCTCCTGCAGCTCCTCTCTGACTGTGTTCTCACTAATGTGAACAAATTTGAAAATGATGTTTTGCTTAAGTTTCTCTTTGATCCAGAAGCGTCTCGATAAAAGAGTTCTTCATTCTGCTGCATGAAAGCCATGAAGTCTTTCAGCTGTATGATGGATCCAAAAAACCTCCCCAGATAATATCTCAGGAAGGAAATTTGAACCTGGACAAATTTCTTTTATTTATACACAATTTATATGCGGTTGGAATGTGGTTAAGACTGGAAATGATCTTACTGAACTAAATGTGTGCATCTCATTATGTCTTCTGTACAGACCTTGTTTTCTTTATTTGTGAAAAATTCAAATTCAGAACTTCCACTGGAAATTTGCTTCTTTAATTCTCTCGGGTCTTTGCTTTGTTGGAACTTATTTTCTCTATCAAAAAAAAAAAAGAAAAAAAAAAGAAAGAAAACAACAACACTCATCCTGAGCTTCAACTGGAAACACTGTTATATATCTTTCTTTATTAATAAAAAAACAAATGCCAAACCTAATTTGGACATCTAAAGATGTAATATTCACAAGTCTTTCTGTTTGTCTTCTTTGTTTTTGGAAAAGAAAGAAAGAAAATGAAACCAAGTCAGATCTTCCACTTGAAATCTGCAGCTTTAATTCTCACACATCTGTTCTGTTTGTAGCTTATTTTCTATATCACAAAAATCCAGAAACTTAACTGGAAAGACAACTTTTTAAAAAACTCATGTAACTCTTTCAAGGCTTGTTTTATTTTTTAATGAAAAATTAAATGCAGAGTTTTCATTGGAAATCTGCTGATTTAACCGTCATAAGTCTTTCTTCCGTACTGAGCATTTTCTCTTTTCTAACAAATTCCAAGTCAGAACTTCATTAGAAATCTGCTAAAAAGTCACAACATCCTCATTATTCCTCAGAATAACAAGATTGCTGGAAAACACTTTCATCTTTTCTTAATCATGTGTGAGATCAGTGAAAGACAGAAAACAACAAACATGAGGTTCATGAGTGCCACCAACAGGTCAGCAGTGTGTTTGGATGGACGGGACAGATCACACAATCCAGCTGTTATCATCCACTTATCTTTGTACCTCTGTTGTCATGACAACAATGTCAATATCACATATGAATGAAAGTGGTGAATATTAAACATAAACTGGGGAAAAAAATCAGTATGTTGCCTCCTTTTTCTGACAAAGAAGAGTGTGTGTGTGTGTGTGTGTGTGTGAGATGGAGGGCAATCCTATCCATTTAGCTCCTTCAGACAGACACTAAACATTGTTCAGTCAGCCATCAGACCCTGAGGGAGGAAGAGGAGGAGGAGGAAGGGCAGTGAAGGGTGAAATGGGGGGTGGTGGGGGGGGTGCCGTTAAGCTTATTATTTCCTTCCCATCCCCCAACACACACACACACACACACACACACCAGACAATAGTGAGACCACCTACTGATGGTTTTAACCCTTCAGGCACACACACATTAATGAAAAGTGACAGAAGAGATGGACGAGGTGAAAGCTGCAGGACACACACACACACACACACACACACACACAGTCTGTCTGTCTTACTATTAATTTATTGATCATATTAAACAAATCTACACTAAAAGTGTTTTTTTACACCTTGGCTTTTATAGTTGCGTCTATCCTTCCAAGTTGTTGACATTTTAATAATTCCTGCTGTCTGCTGCAGTGCATAAATACGTCCTGGTTGACCTTTGACCCTCCGTGCTGTCTGTGCAACCTCACACAGTGATGCTGTCTGTGCGATCACACCTGACAGCTCAGGTACTTTCACAGTCTCGTCTTTTCCAAATCAGTGGTTCGGAGTCTTGTAAGTGTGTCAGAGCTGTTCGGACATGTTGAGACATCAAGCGTCTCCTCACGTCTTTGTGCTCAGTCTGTTCAGAGGACATTAAAATCTCTGTTCACAAGAAGGTATTTCTGTGAGATTTGGTCTTATTTTATATAAAAAAGGAAACATTGATGTGATGTAAATATTTCTACTGTTATCACAGCAGGAATGTCCTGATTTGACTCCCACAAGCCTTCGTTCTGTATGGAATAAATTTCCTTTTAGGAAAATCAATCCAAGTCAGAACTTCAGCTGGAAATGTGCTAATTTAACTCTCCTAAGTCTTTCTTCTCTTTTCTCTTTTCATTTAAAAGGATCAAAGTCAGAACTTCTATGTGAAATCTGCTGATTTAACACTCATAAATCTTTCTTCTGAACTGAGGTTATTTTCTTTCTTTATCAAAGAATCCGAGTCAGAACTTCCAACTGGAAATCTGCTGAATGGAAAACGACAGATTTAAAAAAAACACTGGAGAATATTTGGCACGTAAAGTTGACTGATGAATAATTTGAGCTCTAAAAATGTTGAGAACTGAGAGGACACATAAGATACTACAAGACCCTGCTGATCAAAAAGGCTCCTTCCTTTAAGCTTGAATTATTATCAGTATGGTAACAATTGCGTACAATATATAGATAATAGTATTAGATATACCCATGTAATCTGCCCCCCCCCCCCCCAATCCCCCTCCCCTCCACAGGACTGAGTGGTAGAACGAGATAAAGAGATAAAGAGAGAGAGAGAGAGAGAGAGAGAGAGAGGGTGAAATGTGAAGAGTCTTCAGCAGTCTCTTTGGGGAGCTGACAGATTTGCTCGTTCTTCCATCATCTCCTTGGCAACCGAATAATAATTAATCCACCTCTGTGTGTGTGTGTGTGTGTGTGTGTGTGTGTGTGTGTGTGTGTGTGTCATGTTTTCTGCAATAAGTGTATGTGTGTGATTTTTTTTCTTCTTCTTCTTTTTTTTTTGTGTAGCCTGTGGTGATGCAACGATATCTATCCTTCAATATGTAGGGCAGCTGTTAGCAAAAGATGATGCAAAAGAAGAAGAAGAAAAAGAGGGAGGAGGAGGAGGATCAAGGAAACGAGAGGAAAAACAAGATGAAAAAATTCAAAAACCTGCGCCTGATTATAACAACAAAAAAAAAAGAAAATTTAAACATGTTTCTGTTCAAACCGTAAAATAATCACAGCGATGACCGCCTCTCACCACAGGGACTATATTTATACATATGTGTATTTATATATCATGAATCAGACAGTTACTGCAGGGACTGTGGACGTCTGGAATAACTCCACTCAGCCTCTGATGTCCAATAAACCTCCATAAATCTACTCGGAGATGTGAGAAATAAAAAGAGGCAGCAGAATTTGTCTGAGAATCATCACATTTTTCTCCAGTAATCCAGCGATAGTCGTCTGTTCATGTGACGCTGCCAACAGGAGAGCTGCTAACTGCTAAT
>NC_056536.1:32797455-32826089 GCF_910596095.1 Thunnus maccoyii
CTCTCTGTGTTTCATACATATAACACTGACTAACAGAGTCTGTTTCATTTCATACAGTATTTTGCTTCGCTGCTGAAACCACAGAGAAGAAAAACAGCCTCCTCTCTCTCTCTCTCTCTCTCTCCTCCTCGTCTCCTCCTCTCTCTGTATTTTCTGTTAATGTGACCCAGTTTCAGGTGCTCGGTGGATTAAGCTCCGCTGCCTCAAACACTTTCTCCAGATTTTTCTCCCCCAGTTCCTCCTTCATCTCATGTCTCCTTCTCTCCTTCCTTCTTATCTTTCCCTTTTTCTTCTGATCCTCCTCCTCCTCAATCTCTTTTTTTTCTCCACTCTCCTAAAACATCTCCTCTCTCCCTCATCGTCTCTTTTTTCTCTTGCCTTTTCATTTTCTCTCTCCTCCTCTCTATCTTAAAATTTCTCCTCTTTCAAAATCACCTCCTCCTTCCATTATTCTCTCTTCTCATCCTTTTCCTCCTCTTATCTTGATCCTCCTACTCCTATCCTCCCTGCCTCTATCTTTTCTCCCCCCCCCCCCCCCTCTTCCTGTTTCTCCTCTCAGACTCTCCTGCTACTCCTCCTCTCCTCGGATCCCCAGCTGAGCAGATGATGCTGATAAATATGACGATCACATTTACTGATTATAGCTGTTATTCGTCTTCGTGATTCAAAGACCTGAATAAAAACCTACAGCGGTTTACTGCTGCTGAAGAGGAGCTGCTGTTTAAATGCTAGTCCTGCTTCTAAAAAAACCTGCACAGCTACTAATTTTTACTGGTCTCAAGGTTCTGCAAAATAGTAGTTGACTGGTATGAATCTAATAACACAGCAGTGAGCTGTAATCAGAGTCCTGCTGCTGTAATATATGAAGGACACAGGAAGAGTTCTCCTCCTCTTCTTCTTCTTCTTCTTCTGTCCTTCGTCTGACCACTTCACCTGTGAGCCAAAGCCGACCTCCTTAAAGCCTTAAAGGGAAACTTCAGTGATTTTCCGCCTCAGCGTGTTTCCAGATGTGTAAAGAGTAAAGTCTTTATGTGTCTCCAGAGGGAACTGAGTGTGTGTGTGTGTGTGTGTGTGTGTGTGTGTGTGTGTGTGTGTGTGTGTGTGTGTGTGTGTGTGTGTGTGTGTGTGTGTAGATACACCTACCAACACCTCTAAAGTCCAGTTCAAACCAAAGATTCACGACAAGATGAAACCATGTGAACTCAGCTTGTCGAGGCGCCAGTCGCTGGTTTTAGAGCGTAAAGGTACGTCACCTATTTCAACAGCCAATCAGCTTGTAGGGAAGTCGGCCGGTCGAGTCAGCAAACTGTCAGCTGATGGAAATGACGTTTGAGTTTTGGACTAGCGGAGTAAAGCTTCATTTATACTCCCGGATACACGGACACCACACGGATGGTAGTTACTGTGTTTATACTTCCTTCTGGGGTCCGCTCGGAGGACGCGTTCCACACACATGCGCAGTAGATCGCCGTCTACAGGAACGCAACGTTGTGATTGCGCGGACACACCCTCTGATGACGAGTTTTAGGTCACGTGGACCCTCACGGACTCAACTATAATTTCAGCTTAAAAGAGTCTCGACTCTCTCTCAACTGTAGCAAGTAACTCACTATGACTAACCTCATTCATGATTAAGACGCTACAAATTATATTCAGCTACAAAAAAAAGCCTGAAAAGACGTCAGTTAGAACGGAAGTACAGCCAGTCGTTTCTATGCAGACGATACACTGGTTTGTCTCGTTGCATCAGTGTAAACTGGTTTCAACTCGTCTCGTCGTGAATCTTTGGTTTGATGACTCACTGATAAACAGGATCCGTCTCATCAGCTGTCCGTCCTGAGTCCGACAGCGTTGTAGGAGCTGAATCTATCGGACTCTATTAACTACAAACTGCTAACTGAGGTTTTGGTTTTTGGGGGTAAATATCTGAGACGCTTCGTGTTTCTCAACGTTAGTGATTCTCAGTCTGGATCAACATAAACTCTCCTGCTGCTTGAATCATCAGAACAAAAGATGAACAACTTTGTTAGAAAATATCTGGTTCTTTGATAAAAACTAAAAGCTACCTCAAGGTGGAAGTTAACTACGACTCCCAGAGTGCATTTCACCAAGAAACGTGCATCAATTTTGAGATTCTGGTTTAATTTTGGATGAATTCAGAAACTATAGTGCTGTGTTTTGTTTACAAATGAAACAACAAGCGTTTTTTTTAAATTTAACACTTCTAAACGGCTTCTTCTCCATAGCAACAGCAGCCGAGGCTCATGGGTATTGTAGTTTAAGCAAGCAACAGATCGATCGATAAAGAGATCAATAACAGAAACATTTAAAGTGGGAATACAGAATAAAGAAAAACACTTTTTTATGATGCTCTGAAACGTGACAACAATCTCTTTCACCTGTGCAAACCTGCTTCCCAGCAAGAATCTGCTGGTAAGATAAACTTGCTCATTAGCTAATGTTGCTAATGGCGCTAATGGTGCTAACACTTCCTGACGTTATTTCTCAAAATGAGTTTATCACTTTTAACAACGTGCAGCAGGTGTTTTCTTACAAACACTTAAACAAAGCAAATTATTTATTTTTTTGCTGCTTTACACATTTTTATTCACACATTAAAATCATGGAAGTTACGGCGCTGCGTCCTGATGAACCGACAAGTATTTCTGAAGATAAGAAAGAAAATATATCCATGAAATAAAAACCTTTGATGAAGACAGTGAGATGTGGTTGAAAGCCCTCAAGATAAAGGAAAATTATTTTCTGTAATAATTCTTAAATAATCCCGTTATGGAAAATCACCCATCGATTTCTCCTTCCAATTAAGAAACTGATTGATTGACAGCTGGCTTCACTCGCTGTGACATCACACACACACACACACACACACACACACACACAGAAATACAGTAAGTGGGGGGATGGAGAGATACTGTACAGTGGGAGTATATGTGCTGTTTTTCGGGAGTCTAACCATGTTCAGATTTAGACTGGGTGTGGCAGCTGCTGACTGGCTCACCACACACACACACACACACACACACACACACACACACACACACACACACACACACAGCTGTACAGAATAACTTGTAGACGAACCATGAAAAAGAGAGAGAGAGAGAGGGAGGAAGGATAAACTCGCTCGCTTTCCATTCAGACCACACACTGTTTTACTGCCCTCTGTGTGTGTGTGTGTGTGTGTGTGTGTGTGTGTGTGTGTGTGTGTGTGTGTGTGTGTGACGTCAGGACTGAAACGTGTCCTCTGGGACAAACTTTATGGATTTCGCACTAAAAAGACGTTCAATAAGGACACACAGAGAGACAGAGAGAGAGAGAGTGATAAGGGTGAGGAGGACAGGAAGAGAGAGACAAAAGAAAAAAAAGAGACACAAAGATGAAGTCATTTCCCAAGGTGAGCTCTGACGAAGCACAGACACACACACACACACACACACACACACACACACACACACACACACACGGCTGTGATAAACTGAGTGTGTGTGGATGGATATAGTTAGTATTTATCGGCGACTCCTGACCGAGAAAGAAGAGCCATTTATCAGCTGGCAAGGACACACACACACACACACACACACACACACACACACACACACACACACACACACACACACACACACACCTGAGCTTATGTGTTGAATATTAACTTAGAAATACACAGAAAAACACAAACCAGGATCTATTTCTCATTTAGCTAATCTTCTTACTGAAATAAAACAATAAACGTCGGTGGAAAGTACACATACAAGTTCACTTATGAGCCTAATTATACTTAATGTTTCCATTTTCTGCTCCTCGCTTCTCTTCTGCTTCACCACAAACATCTGTAGTCACTTTACAGATAAAGATCTTACATGCAAAACACACTGAGTGCCCCCCCCCCTCCCCCCCCCGCCCCCCCCCTTTTATGATATACTGTTAAAACGGTCTCAAACTGTGAGGCTCATCTCTCTCTTTGACTCGTAACTCAGTCAAACCTGAACGCACCGACGTGATACACATATTTTTTACATCCAGTGTGACTCACGCTTCACGACGATATCATCATCATCTCTGACATGCATCAGGAATAAAGCTCCATATATCAAAAAGACGCTCCCTATAACTGCTGAACTAGTGTACATCCACGTTACGCTGCAAACAGGAGCTGCTAACAGACTTTTTAATGGCACCATGTTGCCAAAATGTAAACAAGTATCAGCTAAAAAGTTGTAGCCGCCACCGCTAACTCACTTAATCCACAAGCAACGCTATACTTCCTGTTTACATCCCTCAAAAAAAGCATTAGATAGCTTGAAGTATCAGGTCAGATTAAACATGTCTGGTTGATAGTTGAGGTTTGTTTGCAGCCTGAGAAGACGAATTCAGGGAAATAAATCCCACCAAACAACTTCTATTTGTAAGTTAGTGTTATCTCACCTCAATCCTAACTGCTTCTGAGTATTTTATGTGATAAATAAGGTGATATGTCAAATATTTAAAGGATCATTCTGCTGATTTTCTATATTTTCTCATGTTTGTATCCAAACCAACAATGAACTGATCTACTAACAAGTATTGTGTGTGTATCCAAAGCCTGATAGTTCTTATTCCTCCGTTGTTGTCCAGAAACTATTAAATTAGTGAGTCACACCGCTGCACTGGGTGACATGTTCCTTCATCATGAAGAGTTTGGTCACGTTAGTTTGTTTAGAAACGGCTCCAAAGACTAATAAGAGCGATAAGATTGTAACTCTCCGGAGTGCACAGTGGCGTCTGCCATATGAGGAACTTCACTCCTGAGAGTTACAATCTTATCGCTGGTTTTTACTCTTCGGAGCCGTTTCTCTCAGCAAATAACACGACAATAAAAACATAAAAAAACCAACAGACATTCTGATGTTTTTTTTGGCTGAAATATTTTGAGGGGGATGAAAGTCCAGACTTTCACAAATCATGTGAGGATCCGTCAGATTTGGTTCCTCAGGGGATTGACGGACACACCAACTATAAACGGCCTGCACACACACACACACACACACACACACACACACACACACACACACACACACACACACACACACACACACACACACACACACACACAGGCCCCAGGTGTTTAGAGGTGCCTCCTAAACACCTGCATTTATTACTGTGGCAGCTAAACTGTACAGAAAGAGCGAGAGAGAAAGAGTTACGAGTCACTGCATTAAATAATTACAGGAAACACACACACACACACACACAAACACACACATACAGTGTAGAAAAACGCCTGGCAAACTGCCACACACACACACACACACACACACACACACACACACACACACACACACACACACAGAGGTCAAACAGTTAGGTAAACAGAGTAAATCATTACTGTGCTCTCTGGCAGGTTCAGACCCGTTAGCAGCAGGACACACCAACACTAACACTAACAGTCGGGCTTCATACATGCACACATCAGACAAAAGGTTCCCGCGGCGAGCGTCAAAGGCCTCCAGAAATCATCTCTTTACAGCAACATTTTGTACATTTCACCATCAAAAACAAACGTCTTCTGTGCTGTGAAAAAATATGAAATGTAACTGGAAGAAAAAAAAGCGAGGACCTTTTTTACAGTTTTTTTTTTTATGATTGGTTACTTGAAGGTTTCAGTCGTGAGTCCACATGTTGAAAACTCTTCACTCAGTCAGCTTTACCAACACACTGCATTACAGCTAACAGGCTAACAATAAATAACTCTGTTACACATTACCTTCAGAAAAAGTGCTAGCTAACAGGCTAACAATGATAGCATTCAAAAGATTTAAAACTAATAGCATAAAAAATATTTAAGTTGACTCTCTTTACACATGTTGGCATTAGAACGAGTTAGCAACAACTCCTTTAGCCTTTACCTTGTAGAATTATATGAAAGTTACAGCTAACAGGCTAACAATGCAATAACTCTTTTATTTTGCATGTACATATATTCTTTAAATGGTAAATGTTATATTTTATTACCCAGGTTTTGAATGTACTAAATAAACTTTTACATGTTAGCATTAGAAAGATTACAACTGTGTATTTATACTTTAGATACTTGCAGCTAACTGGGTAAAAATGCTGTAACTTTCTCTGAGTACATACAATGTTAGCATTATAAAACAGCTAAGTGGCTAATGCTGTAAAAGCTTTCTTTAAATACTTATTAGCATGACAAAAAAATATTACAGCTGTGCAGAGCCTTATTATTTAATGTTTGAAAGTCATTTCTGAATAATTTTATAATGTAAAATGGTAATAAACTGAGAATGCTATTTAGGCCTGTTAGCATTAGGAAGACATTTACACCATAACAAAGCTACAACTCACTCATTATAAATAGCAGCATTAGGCTAACCACGACAACCCTCTTAATACTTATTATTACTGGACAGTGTTAACAAGTTTCTCTTTACATCAAAATGTATTATAAAGAGTTACAGCTAACTGGCTAATACTGTTAAAGCTCACTTTATAGACCAGCTAGCACAGCAAACAACTGGTACAGCTGCATAGTGAGCAAATCATTTTTATATGTCAACAATTATGTGTGGAAATCAGCTGATCTTTATGAAGATATCACTGCTTTGTGGTTTTAGATAATTTCTTAAATTACACTGAACGCACAAAACTACAAGTGCAGAACCATTAAAATCTGCGATTATAACGATAGAAGTTATTTAAGTAATTACAGCGCCAGCCAAAGATTTAAACAAGTGACAGCAGGTTCTAACTTCATCACAGGAGCTGTTTCTACATCTGCTTTTAACTAAAACATCTGGAAACACTCACATTCATTCACTCACACACACACACATACACACACACACACACACACACACACACACACACACACACACACAGTAAGTACTGTAAGTTGACATTTTAACACCTCATTGATTCTTGCTCCACCCTCCTCCAATTTCAACACACATACAGGTTGAATTACACTTTTATGGAAACAAAATCATATTCTGGAGACGACACACACACACACACACACACACACACAGGAATACAGAATACATAAACAGGCAAACAAATGCATGTAAGCACAAAAAACACAACCCGGGCCGAATCCATAACCACATTACACACACACACACACACACACACACACACACACACACACACACACACACACAGACACACACACACTCTGCAGCCTTTCAGTCACCCGTACAGAACAATGCCTTGACTTGCCAGACAGAACCATCAACCCATTTTAACTGGGAGCCCCTGGCACTGTAGCACACACACACACACACACACACACACACACACACACACACACACACACACACACACACACACACACACACACACACACACACACACACACACACACACACACACACACACACGGGGGGGATTTATGGGCAGCTGGTTCGCCCCTGACAGCAGCAGCTCGTCCAGACGGAGCCATAAATCTGCACCCAGGCTTCAGACTCGGGCCTGTTCTCCCTGATCCATTTAGAGCCTATTAGAGGGGGGGGGGGGGGTTGGTTGGTGGCTGGTGGGGGTCACTAGACGATTGTTACGCCCTGTCAGTTTGGGACCTTCCGTCACAGCCAATGACACAGCAGCTCTGCTGTGAATGAAACCCAGAATTCATTTCTGCTATTTCAGTTTCGTTTCCATGAAAATCAGCCGGCGGAGACGTGAAACTTGATTAAACAGCTAAATTACGAGTCAGAAGTTTACATTATTATATATTATCATCATGTGGTTTAGAGCTGCAATGATTAGTTGATTTATCGATTAGTTGACTGACAGAACTATTTTGATAATCACATAATTGTCTTAGTCATTTTTCAAGCAACGATGCCAATTATTCACTGATTCAAGGCTCTAAAATGTGAGAACTTTCTGTTTTTCTTGGTTTTACATGATTGTAAGTTTAAAATTTGGGGGTTTTGGAATGTTGGTTGGACAAAATAAGACATGACATGACTGAGAAAATAATCCATAATGAAAATAATTGCTAGTTTCAGCTGTGATGCAGGTGAGAGCAGAGACTCTCCTCGGTGGTGCGTTCAAGGACTCTCAAGGACTTCTGATTCTAAGTTTACATGCACACTATTATCCAGGAGCAGCAGATGTTTGTTAGCTCAAACTCAGCCTTTCTTACAACGTCAGAGTTTAGTAAGTACAGATTTATACATCACTAAATCAAAGTAGTTCAGATGTTACTAAATATTTACAGCTTCTACCTGCCAGGTGCAACTGATGCATATTTTATCTGAATGAGCAAAACACTCATAAATACTTCTGCTAGAAACATGTTCCTCTGCTACATAACAAAGTCATCATGATTACTGCAGCATAAGCAGCTAACAGGCTAACAATGCTACAACTTTCACTTAACACCTAATATCTAACATCTAATATCTAACATCTAATATCTAACATCTAATATCTAACATCTAATATCTAACATGTAATATCTAACATGTAATATCTAACATCTAATATCTAACATCTAATATCTAACATGTAATATCTAACATGTAATATCTAACATGTAATATCGGAGTAAAAGCAGTAATATGGAATAAAGTTGACATTTCTGACCTGACACAAACACAACATTCCTCACATTACTGAACCAATAACGTTAAAGTAAACGTTAGCTTAGCATAATTAGCATAATGACACATGAATATGACTTTTTATTTCTTTGAATAATGAAAAGCTGAACATTTGTTTGTTCAGAGAGTCTGTGTTTGGTCTGATGATATAAACCGAATCTGTGTATATTTACGATGATAAAAAACTGAATATGTTACTGAAGAATCATGATTTTTGTTTTGTTTGTGTTTCATTTCCAGTTTCCACATGTTTTGTACGTGTGTTACTGAAGATGTATGTTTTGGTAAGATAACGGTGTCTTTGTAATCTCATGAAGGATGGGCCAGATGTTTGGTATGAGACAGAAATAAAACTTAAAAACTAATTCACAACCACACGACCAGTCACACATGATTTACAGGAACCCAAAAACCAGAAGCTGAAGTGATCAAACTCTTCAAACTCTTTAACTTTAAAGGTATTTTATGAGTTTTTTTTTGGGTAAAGTTCACAGCAGCACAATCAGACAAACCAACACACACAAACAAGAAGAAACGAGAGGAAAACATCATGAAAGTTAAATATCCTCTCCTCTCTTTTGCTAAACTATGTGTGTGTTTATTTTGCTTGCTGGTGTTTATTTGCAGGAGGAAAGAGGCAGAAGTGGACGGTGACATCACAGGGGGCCACTGCTGCACGCGCTCAGTAGCACCCAGGTTCACAGAGGAGACTGTGTCTCCAAAAAAAAAAAAAAAGCAAATGTAGTGATTTATAAATATAAAACTGACTTGAGTTTAAGGGCTGTGATGTCACTGTGATGTCATCAACCCTACAGATACTTTTTTTTTTTTGGTAGACGCTCCTTTTTCTGGTATCTGATTGGCTGTCTGCCACTGTGAAATCTTAAAAAGAAGAAGAAGAATTTAGGGAGGAGGTGGAGGGTGGGCTGATGTGTATGTTGCCACGGCAACCGCCAATCATCTCTAATTTAATTTTCCAGCCAATCAAAACAAAAACACCAGCTGGTCCTTAACTGAGAGAAGGAGCGGAGAGGAAAAGTGTGTCCTCAGCTCTCCGAGTGTTTGTGTGTGTGTCGAAGTTTCTGTATCGACAAATGTACTGTTTATATAAGTGTGTGTGTGTGTGTGTGTGTGTGTGTGCGGTGAGCCCAGGTGTGAAGTTTCCTCCTTCCAATCACACACCAATCAACCTCAGTTAATATCCAATCACGAAATATCACTGCTTATTGGCTAATTTATCTGTGTGTGTGTGTGTGTGTGTGTGTGTGTGTGTGTGTGTGCGCTACAGAAATACAAACGACTTTGTATAAGCAAATTAACACTTTTAATTCCTTCTCACAACATCTAACCAATCAATGGCCTCGCTCCACTGAGAGAGTGATGTGATTGGCCGAGAGCCCGTCGTGATAAAAAACGATCCACAGAGAACAAAAAGTAAATAAATCAACAGACTGGAACTCAACAAGTTCAGATGCAACTGAATCAAACAACCACATCACTAATGAGCACTTTTTAAATCAGCCAATCGGCTTTCAGGTTGATCTCTCAGGAACCGTTTGAAACTCGCTCTGTGGTGCGTTCAAGGACGCTCCTACATCTCAGGTTTGGGACACATTTGGAACATTTTCCAAGTGTCATTTACTCTTTGTTAAAAAACAAGTACACAACACAACACAGGAGCACTGACAACAACAACAACAACAACTAAATAGTATATACATATTATATAAATATGACACCGTGCTTATAACAAGCTCTGTAAATACAACACAGTCGGCTGAAGTTGCGGGTCATAAAATATTGTATTTTAGTTGATAAAGGTCTCCGTCGATGAGAAATGTTTCTTTCCAGCGGGTACAAAATGTTCCCTCAGACAGAGAACAGTCATTATATAAAAGTACCCAGCTGTGTAAATAAAAACAGCACCTGGACCTGCCAGCACACTGCAAGAAAATGTTCTTTAAAAAAAAAAAAAAGACAAAGAAACAGGAAATTCAAGGTGCAGACGGTGACTCATCCTCATCAGTCAGGTCCACTCACTGCATTTACATTCAGAGACAAACAGAAAGAGACAAAGAAGAATCAAACTAACTACATTTACTCAAGTACTTAAATACAGCTTTGAGGTACTTGTACTTTACTTGAGTATTTCCATGTGATGCTACTTTATACTTCCACTCCACTACGTTTCATGTTCAAATGATCCAATATTTCAGCAAAAATCAAAGATTAGAGAAAAAGTCCAAAAACTGAAAACAGATTTGTGTATCAGAACTTTGTTTTTTCTTCTTTCCTCTCCCATTAATCATCTCACCACCCCTCAGATTTATCTGCTGACCCTTTGGAGGGCCCCGACCCCTAGGTTGGGAACCACTGGACTAAACTAGCTAACTGTATATAAAGTAGTGTAAACTAGCTCCACCTCCAGCAGCTACAACAGTAACATGCTGCTCTAACACTGATGCTTCACTATTAATAATCTAATGATGTCATATATAATAATATATCAGTCAGAGGGACCAAACCACTACTTTTACTGCAATACTTTAACTACATCAAGCTCATAATACTTATGTACTTTTACTGCAATACTTTAACTACATCAAGCTCATAATACTTATGTACTTTTACTGCAATACTTTAACTACATCAAGCTCATAATACTTATGTACTTTTACTGCAATACTTTAACTACATCAAGCTCATAATACTTATGTACTTTTACTGCAATACTTTAACTACATCAAGCTCATAATACTTATGTACTTTTACTGCAATACTTTAACTACATCAAGCTCATAATACTTATGTACTTTTACTGCAATACTTTAACTACATCAAGCTCATAATACTTATGTACTTTTACTGTAATACTTTAACTACATCAAGCTCATAATATTTATGTACTTTTACTGTAATACTTTAACTACATCAAGCTCATAATACTTATGTACTTTTACTGTAGTAGCATGTTTCATGCAGGACTCCAGAATCAGCAGCCTTTGCGTCTATAAAATGCAGCAAATTGAATTGTGGGATTTTTAGCATAAAGTACTTGTTTATTTCCATTGTGAAGTTTTTGAGTCTCTGTATGACTCACTTAAATAAAACAGAAGGTAAATATTGTGAACTATACAGGAACACGCTGATGTTTAGCGGGTTGTTCGTCTTATTTAAGCACGTTAGCATGCTAACACTCGCTAATCAGTACTAAACACAAAGTGGAGCTGAGGCTGATGGGAGCGTCGTGACTTAAGTATGACAGTTTTGACCTGCTGGTGGCGATGAGCAGAGTTATTAGGATTCATTCTGAGGGGAACATCTGCTCAAAATTTCATAACAATCCATCTAATAGACCGACAGAGCCACCGAGCGCTGGATGCCGGAGCTCACAGCCACCTGCGCACCAGATTATAGCTTCATTTTAAGGGTTTAAATATCTTTTGATCTGTAACTACTAACATATAATTTCCATTTTATGGATGAATAAACTGAACCCTGAACAAGCTTTGTGACTGTTTGTACAACCGTAATAAAAGTGTTTTTCTGCAGGTGAAGGAAAAGAGAAGAAGAAGAAGAAAGGTTGAACGTTCTCCCCGCTGGTGGGATACGCAGGTGCAGCTGTCTCACATATAATATCAAAAACAAAAGTTAATCAATAATCATGTCTTCATTGGAACAAGCAGCTCGTCTCTCTCAAAAGAAAGAAAACTGCTTCAGTCCCTCTGAAACTCTCAGCGCTTTGGTTCGTCGCCAGATTCGAGCTCTGCAGAGAAAAAGAGAGAAACAGGTGCAGGCATCTCCTAATAATAATCATCTATATGAATCTAAATCAACAGATTAATTTCCCTCTCTGGCGGTGTGAGAATCCATTCCCCCGTCGCTGCCGGGAAAAAAAAAGAAAGAAAAAAAAAAACAGAAAATGATGTTTGGAAGAAGAGAGAAGCAGGTGCAGGCGGCTCGGTTACAAACAGACATTACTGTTATTAGAATAAAAGCTTTAATTCCCCGTCGTCTCATTAGCCAATAATGGCTCCGTTCCCTCTGAATGCCACAGCTGATTGGCTGACTCATCTCCACTAATTCACTTTGTGCTAATGGAAAAGAGGAAGAGGAGGAGGAGGAGGAAGTGTTCTTTTAAAAAAAAAAAAAAAAAAACAGGAAAAAGAACGAAAAAGCTTTCAGTCTCTTTCAGTTTCTGCAGAGACGAGGATACAAAAAAACAATATTCTATCATTTTTTTTTACTGTTTGACACAAAGAGACGTCAGCCAGCTGCAGGCAGGCAGCAGCAGTGTTAGTGACAGTTACTATGGTAACAGCTAAACTGAACGTAGTACTGTAGTAGCAGCAGTATTTTACATCCAGCTTTACTTTGCCAGAACAACTTTTCTCTGAAGTGTGAGATTCACTTGTATCAACGCCTGTTTACTACTTTAGTTTTTGTTGACGTTACGCGCAGCTACAGAAAACACAGAGCAGCAAAAAAATCAATCATGACCCCAGAAAAGACTTCAGTCCTGCATGAAAACAACTCTTCTTCTTCTTCTCCTGAAACCCTGTCGTTCATCTGGCGGTGCAGCGTCAACACACAGAGATCCAGAAAATAACATCAGACTGACGCCCAGTTAGACACATAACCACAACCTCTCTCTCTCTCTCTCTCTCTCTCTCTCTCTCTCTCTGTTCCAAAATCTGACCAGGAGTCACTCTAACTGGTGATGAAGACCTCCCGGCACATCACTGCTCTTCATCTACCTGCCATCAGAGACCCCCAGACACAGAGCATTTCTTCCATGAACCAGACTGTGAATCAATAAATCACCCTGCTGCATGTATTCTATTGTACATTTATAACCCATCATATTTATTATTACTTTGCCATGTATATACTTGTCTATAAGTAACTATTCATATAAACTTTAGTGACATTTACATATTCATACTAGCCAGTGTTCTGTACATAATGTATGTAAATGTGCACTTTCTTTGCCCTGTTTTGCACTTCTGGTTGGACGTCGAGCTGCATTTCATTATCTTAGAACTTTTGTTATTTGTTCTATGACAATAAAGTTTAATCTAATCTGAGGCTGCGCCACACAAACGGCTCCGTCTGACTCAGCCGGTGCGAAACACACGACCGCAGTGAACTGACTCAACGTGCAGTCATGCAGGGATGTGAAGTCGGAGGAGATATTTTGGCGCCTCTGGTCCTGGAAGTAAAAAAATCCTGTTTATTTTCCTCATAGTCAGTTGGTGACTTGTACAGTTTGGATCAACGTGAAACTGTCCTGGTTCAACAACTGTGTTAGAAAATATCTGCTGCTTTAATAAAAGAGTTGAAGGTGCAGACTTTCAGGGCGGCTAATCGGAACTAATCGGAAGTTAACTACAACTCCCAGTGTGCATTTCAGCAAGAAACAGCCGGTGAGTTGGTCGGTTCACTTTTAATCTCTGGTTCAGTAACCATGGCGACACGTTTCATTTAAAACTTCAGTGATGATGAGGCGTTTTGAGTTCGTCACGCTCTGATTCGCGCCCCGGGTTTCATCTCCATAGCAACGGCTGCCGAGGCTCATGGGTATTGTAGTATTCACAGACAAAACGTAATTTCTCAGAAACGAAGCGTAAATAATATAAACCTGTAGGATCGTCAGGAGAGTTTCTGTGTTCAGTAACATCGAGCAGATCGATCACAGAAACGTCTGAAACGAGAAACAGAGCGAGGAAACGCACGTCTGGAAACGGCCTCACGCTTCACGCAGGCGATAAAGACCAGTTAAAGCTAATCAGAGCGTTTCCATGACCACAGTAGTAAACAAACATCTGTGGAGGAATGTGTAAAAAGAAAACACAGAAGATGTGATGCGTGACCTTTGAACGGCTCACAGAGGAAGGACGGAGACTTCCTGTCTGAATGAAGAGGAGGCAAAGTTCATCCAGAGCTTCATCGAGCCGACCGGCGGGGTGAGACTAAAGGTCAGCGTCTTTTGTTGTTTCATGCATAGTTGCTGTTGTTGTAACTTTCCAGAGTTGTTGTGAAATCCTGTCTGAGAGTGTTGGAAACGTCTGTCAGTGTTTTGTGTCGGATAAAACCTTCAAATTCACAGATCTGGTCCTCAAACTGGAACCAGTTTCCTGTCTCACCTGAACCTGAAGCAACACGCCTCCACCGACGCAGCCCCCCTGAGGCGTTTCAACACGGGACTGATTCTCAACGCACGTCCAGCTCTGATTGGACAGCTGACTGTGTGTGTGTGTGTGTGTGTGTGTGTGTGTGTGTGCTGGGAGGTGCGGTCAGTGCAGCGTGTCTCCTCTCTCCCTTCAGGCCTGTTTGTTTTGGAAGCAGAACAGAGAACCACCGACACACACACATACGCACATGCACGCGCACACATATGCATGCACACACACACACCCATCCTCCCGGGACGCCCCCTCAAGCTTCCTGTCGCCCCGTTCTCTCCTCCACTGATGACATCACCCTCCCTGAACCAATCAACTGTCAGATCAGCTGATACAAGACCAACACCAATAAACTGCTACAGTGACAACAACAACTACTACTATTATTACTATTACTACTATTACCATTACTATGACAACAACAACTACTACTATTATTACTATTACTACTATTACTATTACTAATACAACAACTACTACTATTACAATTACTACAATTACTATTACTACTACTACCATTACTATGACAACAACAACTACTACTATTATTACTATTACTACTATTACCATTACTATGACAACAACAACTACTACTATTATTACTATTACTATTATTACTATTACTATGACAACAACAACTACTACTATTATTACTATTACTACTATTACTACTACAACAACTACTACTATTGCAATTACTACTATTACTATGACAACAACAACTACTCCTATTACTACAATTACTATTACTATTACTACTATTACTGTTACTACTATTACTACTTCTACTATTACTACTACTATGACAACAACTACTACCATTACTATTACTACAATTACTATTACTACAATTGCTATCACTATTACTCCTATTACTACTACTATTATTACTACTACTATTACTATGACAACAACAACTACTACTATTACTATTATACTATTACTACCACTACTATTACTATTATTACTACTGCAATTACTATTACTATTACTATTATTACTGTTACTACTACTCCTATTGCCATTACTACTACTACACAATCTCCTACGAATACTACACTGCTATTACTATTGCTACTATTACTACTACTACGACTATTACCATTACTACTACTACTACACAATCTCCTACAAATGCTACACTACTATTACTATTACTACTATTACTACTACTATTACTACTAGTCCTATTACTATTACTACTACTTCTACTATTACCATTACTACTACTACTACACAATCTCCTACGAATACTACACTACTATTACTATTGCTACTATTACTATTACTATTACTACACAATCTCCTACAAATGCTACACTACTATTACTATTACTACTACTACTATTACTACTACTATTACTACTACTATTACTATTATTACTACTCCTATTACTATTACTACTACTACTACTACATAATCTGCTACTACCAGTATTGTAGAACTCGAGTCCAGGATTCGGTCTTGACTTGGACTCGAGCATTGACTGCATTTGGACTCGGAAGTTGAAGACGAGGACTCAAACTTGTTAATTGATAAAGAAGTAATATATATATACACAATCTTTAGCTGTCAAATATTCCGTACATAGTCGCACTATGGTTCACGTCACACACACATGTCGTTGGTATGGAAGTTCTTTAGCCTGAGTGAAGAAGACACAAAGCAATTTGTAAAACCTTTAAGTCCGAAAAAAACCAAAACGTATTTAGCTCAGAAAATACCAAATATCGGAACAGGTGGGTCAGACTTTTAAAAAATTGGAAATCACTGGAGCCCATCTTGGAACTCGACTCAGACTCAACCTTGATGACTCCGACTCAAACTCTTCTTTGGTGACTTGGACTCAAATGCTGGGGGCTCAAGACATAGTGACTCAACTACAACACTGACTACTACTACTACTACTACTAATACTACACAATCTGCTACGTTCCAGCACCTTCATGTTTGAAATTTGGTTAACAGTTAAATGACGAATGATGAAAAAATCCAAGTAGTGCAGTAAAGTACTGTGTTAAAGTTTCCCTGCTGAATCTGAGTTCTTCACGTCACTGTTTGGTTTCCTAAAATGAGAAAACAGCTTCTCGTTTGTTGCATTTTTCCAGATGCAGTTTTGGCTTTTATGGCATTCAAATCAGTCTGAAACCCATGCAGAGTTTATTTACCTTCAGAGGTCGAACTGACGAGTTATCACAACACACACACACACACACACAGAGTGGTGACCGGTTACTGCATCAACAGACATGTCAGAGACTGAGAGCAGAGAAAAGAGACGTGCAGAGATTTAAAGAGAATTGTGGGTTTGAGAGTGAAAGAAGTATTCAGATCCTTTACTGCGGTAAAAGTACCAATACAACAATGTAACATAAGTATTATGAGCTTGATGTAGTTAAAGTATTGCAGTAAAAGTACATAAGTATTATGAGCTTGATGTAGTTAAAGTATTGCAGTAAAAGTACATAAGTATTATGAGCTTGATGTAGTTAAAGTATTGCAGTAAAAGTAGTGGTTTGGTCCCTCTGACTGATATATTATTATATATGACATCATTAGATTATTAATAGTGAAGCATCAGTGTTAGAGCAGCATGTTACTGTTGTAGCTGCTGGAGGTGGAGCTAGTTTACACTACTTTATATACAGTTAGCTAGTTTAGTCCAGTGGTTCCCAACCTAGGGGTCGGGCCCCTCCAAAGGGTCAGCAGATAAATCTGAGGGGTGGTGAGATGATTAATGGGAGAGGAAAGAAGAAAAAACAAAGTTCTGATACACAAATCTGTTTTCAGTTTTTGGACTTTTTCTCTAATCTTTGATTTTTGCTGAAATATTGGATCATTTGAACATTTATTGAAATGAAAGCATGTGAGAAGTTTAGAGGGAAAAATCACTATTTGGTGGAGCTGTTAACAACTCATAGACATGTGAAATGTGACCCCGACTACACACTGCTTTTTGTAAGACGTCAAAAGCCAAAAAGGTTGGAAACCACTGGTTTCATCTTTAACAATGTGTTGTATTTTAAAAGCTTGTTATATTATCCATTGTGTCAAATCTTCATCTGAAAAGTAACTAAAGCTGTCAAATAAATGTAGTGGAGTAGAAAGTACAATATTTCCCTCTGAAATGTAGAAAGTAGCATCACATGGAAATACTCAAGTAAAGTACTTCAAAATTGTACAGTACTTAAATAAATGTACTTAGTTACTTTGTCACAGTAAAGTTTTTATTCTGTGAAAAACAATTTAAACAGATCAGTGATGCAATCTGTTCTCTAAAGGTTATAATTATAACTTCTGTCAATCACATCAGAGCAGCCAAATATCACTTTCTTTCCAATTAAAGAAGAAACGTTGGTGAAGTTCTTTGTGTCCAGTGTGTGGGTGGGAGCTGTGTATATTAAACCCAGGTCAACTGTGGTGGTCTGAGGCAGGAGAACCAAACAGGAAGTGGATGTGGACCTGAAACCTGAGGCGGCGGTAAAAAGCCACACAGGGACGTTTACTTTGTGTGGCCACACACACACACAGAAACCTCAGCTCAGACACACTCCTGTACTTTTAAACCTTTTTTAAACTGCAGCTCCACCCGTCTCCAGATCCAGAGTTAAACTGGGACCTGCCCAGTCCGACCACAGTCTGCTGCCCGCTGAGAAGCTGGGTGGCAGGTGCAGTTTAGTGAGGCTCCATTTGGACTGGATTAGTGTCTGCAGGGGAAGTGTAATAATTACAGCTGCAATGAACGACTGTTTCTCAGTGAACTCGCTGCTCCTACTGTCATTTAAATCCTGTCCTTGTATCTTTAAGAGGAGGTTTTTTTTTGCTAATCTGACTGAAAGAAACATGCTAACACCAACATATCGCCCAGTGTGGGAACCAGATTAATGACAGAAACAAATAATAGCATTAGGAGAATAAAACTGACCCCAATAAAACCCATAAAAGCTGATCAGATGTGCTGCTGTTCTCTTTCAGACACGTTTTTACGCCACATTTGTTTACATTTTGTCATTAAAAGTTTGCTGAATCAGCTGTTAGCAGCTCCTGTTTGTGTTTTATCGTTACTGCTCTCATCTGTTTACTGTTAAAATCTTGTAATAATCGGACTTTTTCTCGTACAATTATAATTTGTACTCACGTAATACTCTGACTTTTTTTTCCTTAAAATGCTATGACTTTATTCTCATAATATGACAACTTTACTCTTGTAATTTTATGACTTTTTCTCATTAAATTACAGCTTTATGCTTATATTATAACTTCTTTCTTTTGACTTTGACTTTTTCACATTAATTATGACTTTTTTATTGTAATATCACAACTGTCTCTTGTAATATTACGGCCTTTTCTCATTAAATTACAGCTTTATGCTTATATTATAACTTCCTTCTTGTAATATGACTTTTTCACATTAAATTATGACTTTTTTATTGTAATATCACAACTGTCTCTTGTAATTTTACGACCTTTTCTCATTAAATTATTATTATTTTTCTTGCAATATTACAAACTTTATTACAACAAATTACAATTTTATTATTGTAACATTATGACAATTTTGAGATAAAAGTCAGAAAGTAGAGTACAGTACAGTAGAGTAAAACTTTAATGTCCCAGAGGGGCAGTTTGGCTTCCAGACAGGAGTCGAGTCCATAATAATAAAAAATGTAAAAAGAACACTAAGAATGACTAAAAGCTGCAAACATTGTGGCCCTAAGACTCGTACAAACACACAGACATGAGATTAAGAATAAGAATGTTTCTTAAAATGCTGAACTTTAAGATAAAATTCTGATTGTTTGGTCAGACGTGCAGGGAATTGAACCTGCGACTCTGACAGTACCGCTGCCCTGCTGCTGCTGCAGTTCACCGCTGCTCGTTGGTGAAACAGAAACAACTCATAATTCTTTGTGTTTGCAGTGTTGAGACGTGGAGACCCACCACAGTCTCCGTCCTGAAACGCTCGACTCGCTAGAAAAAACAACAAGTCGTAAGTCAGACTCTGTGTTGACTTTATCTTTCGGTCCTTCAGATCCTGAAGAATCCTTCAAGCTGAGGTCATTTTAGTTCCACTTCTCGTTTCTTTTTGTTCACCTTCTGGTTTGAAATTCATGATTTGTTTCTAAGAACTAAGAGTAAAAAGTGGGATTTTGAATAAAGTCAGAGTATTTTGAGGGAAAAAAGTCAAAATATTGAGAAAAATAAAGTTGTGATTTCAAGAAAAAAGGCGTTATACTATGAGAATTAACTTTTCATGAGGAAAAAGTAATACTTTTAGAAAAAAGTTGATACTTTGAGAATGAAGTCAGATTGTTTTTACAAGGAAAAAAATCATCATCATCACATTATGAGAATAATAATTAAACATAATAATTTTGAATTGAAAATTCATGAGATTATGATAGTAATTTTATGAGAGAAGGTCATGGTATATTGAGAATTAACTTGTAATTTTATGGAGATATTGCAATTGTAATATAAATTAAAAATTTAAATTGTACATTTTTAGAGTAAAGGAATAGAAAGATATGAGATTAATTTGTGATTTTATGAAAAAAGGTAATACTGAGAAAAAAGTTGTTACCTTGAGAATGAAGCCAGATTTTATTTATGAGAAAAAGTCGATATTATAAAAATATGTAGTTTCAGAAAATAGTTTGTAGTTTTAGAATAGAGTGATATTTCTTTATCGAGAAATATATGTAATATGATATTTAATTAGTAATTCTATGAGAAAATGTCAGAACATATTAGTGCATTAATCTGTAATTTTAGAGAAATATCGTGTATTTTGTGTTAAGTCAATGAAATGATGAGATGAAGTTGTAATTTTATGAGAAAAAGTCTAAATTTTATGAGAATTAAGTCTTAATTTTATTTGATATTTTAAGATTTAAGTCCTAATTTTATGGTTTTTATTATATAAAGTTGTTATATTAGAGAAAGTCATTGTTATGACGACAAAAAGATCATATTCGAGAAAAAAATTGTAATTTATTGAAAAAAAATAAATTTTTACTTTGCTTTTATCTTGCGTGCAGAATGATTTAATATTTTGAGAATAAAATCAAATAATAATTTGATTTAAAAAAAGACTGAATTTTCTTTTAGCCCAATTTAATTGCATTTCAGTGACATTTCCAATTCTTGATTTTACATTTACTTTAGTTTAAGGTTTCTGTGAGTTTTATTTTTATTTTTGTTTCAGGTGAAAGCTGAGATCCAACCGACAGGATTTAAAACACATCTTGATTCTTTCATCTCACAGCTCACTTCTTCAAACATTTGTCACATGTTTCACTCAGGAAATCTAAAGGTTGACATGTTTCTCTTCTTCTTTCTTTCTTCCCTCCATCCCTCCCTCCCTCTCTCTCTCTCTCTCTCCCTGCATCAAACTCACATGAATCCTGGGAGCAGAGGTCAGAGGTCAGCTGGTTCACAAACTTAAACACAGTTCATTAAGTAAACATGACATCTGTGTACAGCTGCCGTGTTTACAAGCTCTCACATGATGTATGTATGTCAGACCGTTTACATCTTAAATACATCAGTATGACGGTCACAAGGGTCCTGAAACCGAACCAAACATCAACAAGCTAACAGAGTTCATGTTCTTATAGATCATGTTGGTGACTGACAGTTCTCTCTCTCTCTCTCCTCTGCAGCTCTGAGAAGCATCAAACTCTACTGGTTGTTAGAGAATATCTGCTTCTTTGATTAAAGAAGTCAGAAGCTGCAAGATCGTTATAAATATGGACGACGCGTCTCCACTTCCTGCCGCTATGCAAAAGTGAAGCCAAAACATCTCCTTCCCGGGAGCGGCCATCTTGCTTGTGTGACGTCATTTGGAGCCGGAGTCTGAACGGTAGAGTCGGGCGGTAGGATGGCGGCCTGCGGGACACGCCCCCCTCAGCCGCCCCCGCCGCCTGACGGGGGTTTGACAGCAGCTGTCAATCATGATGTCACACCCCCCTTTTAATATCGTCAAATAACCAAGCGGCAACCACCGGGGCTGTAAAATGAAGCCAATGTGGAAGTGCCAAAAACTGCAGTTCCTTGAACGACCACTTGAGGTTGAGGTCATTCCTCATAGACCCCCATGTTAAAATGCCCAACTTTACAGCAGCCTGGTACAAACAACGGTTTTGGTCTCTGTAGCTAATTTCCTCTTTCATGACAACTCTACGGAGGGTGAATTTTTTTTATAACTCACCCGTTTAAGTTTTATTAAGCCGTAAAGTTCTGCATAATGAAGGACATGGCTGCTTTGAGTGACAGGTCCGCCAGCCGCTAGGTGGCTTGTTTCAGCCGTTCGGCCCGCCTCTTTGCCCATTTTTGATTGGCTGGGAGTTAGACAGAGTCACGCACTGCCAAGATGGCGACGGCCGGAGCGGCTCAAAACCGCTCTTCAGAAACCAACGGGTGACGTCACGGTAACTACGTCCATATTTTATACAGTCTATGCAAATAATTAAAAACAAACTTACTGGTGTGACAAGAACTACCGAAAATGTTTGACTCATCGGCTAACATGGAGGGGGCGGGACTTATGACCTGTACTGCAGCCAGCCACCAGGGGGCGATCCAGATGTTTTGACTTCACTTCTGTCATGTCGTCCATCTTTATATACAGTCGATGGTCCGAACATAAAAACTGAAGGAGAGAAGTCAACTACGACTCCCAAGATGCATTTCAGTAACAAGCATTCCATTAAAAGTCTGCTGAATCAGCTGTTTGCAGTGTAACATGAATGTACAGACGACTATCACTAGATTACTGTGATACTGAAGAAAACTTTTTTAAAAAAAAAGTTCTGCAGCCTCTTTTTTCTCTGATTTCTAAAAGAATTTAAGGAGGTTTATTGGCGACGGACATCAGAGATTAACGATTTCCTCAGGAAGTCTAAGTCACACTGAATGATATCAATATGTGTTTCATGTCTTTCTCAGTTATGACTCTGAGGAGGAGGAGGATTTTTAACTCATCTTCACCTCATTCCGTATCTTTGCCTCATCTTCCCTGAGGAGGCTTCATCCTGCTGAACGTCCTCGTCTACTACAGACCAGATCCTGTCATTTTCACCATGAATACGATGACGTCCGGAACCATCAGTTCAATTATTTCATCCCCACCTGCCTCTGTGATGTTCATCCTGTCTGAACGGAGCTTTAGTGCAGACAGTTGAACAGCAGCTGAGGCTCATGGGTATCGTAGTATTTAGGAATAAAATGGTCAGAATATGAACATACAGTCTTGTGTTGTTATCCAGGAGACTCCTGAGTTTATTCTTCACCGTCTATATTTCATGTGAGTTCAAAGACAATCTGACATCTGAACTTTGACTCTGACAGTCGGCTGCTGAACATATGATCCTCAAGAACAACAACAGTCTGATTGATTTTCTGACTCTACTTTAAAAACGGCATAAACACAAAACAACAACGAAAAGTGAACTAAAACTCTGACGGTGACAGATTAACTGTAAAGTTCAAAAATCTGATTATCATGAACATTAACAGAAAGCAGAGGCTGCCTGGAAGGAAGCAAATCTAACCCCCCCCCCCCCCCCCCCCCCATGCGAATAGAAAAATACGCAACATTTTGGTATTTAAAAGCCAGACTCATGTGATCCAGGCAGGTTTCTCTGCAGGCTGCCAGCTCCGTGTGTGTCGACAGTCAGAGCTGATGTGATTATGTTGTTAGAGGAGGCCGACTGGGCCCGAGTCCCAACAAGACACTCAGCCTGCTGCTGGGCTCAGTGGAAAAACACTGACAGTAATAAAAAAAAAAAAACACCTGAACCGGTCCCGTTGGATGTTATGAGTCCCGTCTGAATAAAACTCTTGATTCATCTGTTTTAAACACACATCAATCTGTATTTTTAAAAAGGTTTTACTGTATTTTCCCTTTTTCGTCAACAAACCAACAATGAGATGATATATCTTCCTCCTCTGTGCCGAGGAGCTCCGTCCTCGTCCAAAAAACTATTTCACTGAAATTATTTGCAGATGAATCGATTTGTGACTGTTGAAGACAACTCTAAAGACAAAATGTCTGTTTTTTTGGACTTAAAAACATGCTCAACCCCGTTCTGTTTGTGTCGGTCGGTCCGTCTGACGGTTAAGTGAAAGGTCATGTTTGTCTCGACGTCTGTTGCACTCTGAGGATCGACCGATTAGATTCTGAGTTAAGAGTTACAACAAAAGATAAACAAATAAAAAATACTCTGACATTTACAGGTTTGAAACTGTCTGACCTCCAGTTTGTCCTGAGAACCTGAAGGCACCACGCCTCGCTCCAGTCCGTCTGCTGAGTTTCTCCTCTCTCTCTGTGTATGTTGTATATCTGCGGTTTCACCGTCCCGACGATGGACTGTGTGTGTGTGTGTGTGTGTGTGTGTGTGTGTGTGTGTGTGTGTCTCTCGCCAAATTACCAATTTACCCTCTTCTCCTTAATTCAATTCATTAGCTCCCGCATCAGTCAGAAACCAGTGGAATGCTTTCTAGAGCCGAAGAAATGAACGTTTACTGACACGAAACCAGGCAGAGACATAAACAACACAGTGATGCTGTTTGTTGGTCCTCACGGTTGTTCCGCCGCTGCCAACAAGTCAAGTTGCAGTTTACATCCGTGTCTGTCCAGACTCATAACATTTACAGTGACCACTTTGAAGAAATTGAATAAAATCACCAGTTCAGTCTCCGACCAAACGTAAAACACGGTCACAATCTCTTCTTCTGTTCCTGAGTTACGGCGTTGAATAACGGCCAGAAAAGTGTTTTTACAGAACATTATGATGTTATGACTGGATATAAAAATGTCATCACTTTGTCATTTTATCCTATTAAGACATCTGTGTGAAACTTTGTCATAACTAGCCGATGAATTATTGAGTTATGAGGTCACAGTGACCTTTGACCTTTAAACACCAAATTCTAATCAGTTCATCCTTGAGTCCAAGTGGTCGTTTGTGCCAAATTTGAAGGAATTCCCTCCAGGTGTTCCTGAGATGATGTGTACACGAGAATGCATCAGTCATTAAAACACCCAACACGACCTTTGACCTTTCCCAGAGAAAAGGACAACAGACATTATTTTAATTTGTGCTACATTAAAGATTTGAACTTCAGTTTAAAGTCAGGAGGTTGTGATAGACAGAACAGTCTTCCTGCACATGCTCAGTAGCGTCTGCCGTACACAGAACTACTCTCCTGAGACTGAAAACATGACGCTGTTATTAGTCTTTGGAGCCGTTTCTAAACAAACTAACGGAACATGTGACTCACTGACGTGTTTTTAATCAGATATATCAGCTTTGATACAAACACAACACTTGTTAATAGATCAGTTCATTGTTGGTTTGGATCCAAACATGAAGATTAGTTGTCTTCTCTCCAGGTTCAGTTAAACTCTTGGATGAGATGTCAGCTCAGAAAAACGAAATATAAATAAATCAAAATGTAATGATCAGGCGAGTTTTAAAACCTCTTCTAAGCATATTTATGAATATTAATTCATAAATACATCGGATATTTATATCACACTGAATCTAAAAATATGTTTCACGTCTGTGTTCAAGTTTAACTGAGAATTTGGGGATTTTTTTCTTAAAGATTGACCATTTTCTGTCGATCGACTAATCGATTAATCAACTAATCGTCAGTAGGTTTCATCCTCTGAGGGACATTTCATAGAAAAGCATCCAGTAGCTGTTGAGATATTTCAGTCTGAATCAAAGTGGACTGACTGACATTAAAATGACACTTCTGCTCCGCTGGTTTCAGTCTTTAATCTTGTTCTGGATCCGGTTTAGACTCCATCCCCCCGTCAGGATTTGGTGCTGCTCTTCAGACTGAAGTGGTTTTTTCCAGCGGAGCCCTGAGGCCGTTTGGATCCCTGGTCTGGTTGGCCGTTACCTCGGTGGAGATGGATGTGTGGAGCGCGGCGGCGCAGAGAGCAGAGGAGGATGCTGCTTCACTAAAGATAGAACACAAGAGTTCTCCGCCAACTCCGAGTCACGCAGAGGCCCCAACATCTAAAACCAGAACCCAACATTCTCCACCAATCTGTTCACTACACAGACAAACACCTCCGGCTATTCCTCCCCGCTCCATCTGAGGTCGGCTTCCAGAGGAGTATCTCCCCGTGTGAATGAATATTAAAGCGGCAGCTGTGTGGGAGGAGAGGTGAGCGAGGTGAACGCGGAGAGAGAGGATTCACTCACAATCACCCCGACGTCCATTTTTAGTCTTTTCCAGGCAATTAAAATTCATCGTTCAGAGGCTGGAAAATGGAGATGATCGGTGGTCAGATGGTGGAAGGACGAGGAAGGCTTTTAAACACGTCTTTTCATATTAAGGACTGATGATGATGTAGATTAATGATGATGAGTGAGGAGGATGATCTGCGTCCAAGTTCCACATTTACTCCACCAAACAGATTCCTTCTGTGAGGACGAAGGATTTAAAATCATTTAAAAACATCAGGCTGGAAAACCTGATGTTTAATATAATTAAACTGTTAACTACAACTATAAAATATGAAAGAAACCTTTGCTTTCACCTTCATTCTTGTAGATATATCACACACCTTCTTCGTGCTGCAAACACTGTGACACCAGAAGTCACCATGATCAGCAGGTGGGTTATAATTTCCAGCCATGACTCAGGTAATGACACTCACTGACCTCTAGGTGGTGATGTAACAATCTAGTTTACGCTTTCACAATTATCTCAAAAACATCTGGAAGTCAAAATTCTTCCATCGTTTTAATTCATCTGCATCTTTACTCTGATTCTGCTCTAAAAATGTCAAATTTTGTGATTTTTTTCTGAGTCGATTGTCCCGACGTTTAGTCCAAATCATCTTCAGACTTCACTGATCTTCAGTTATTAAGAACGTTTCAATTATACAAAACAATCAGTTTTTATCAAAATAGTAACAAATGTAGTGATGAGAAACTTCACTGATGTTTCTGAAAGTAGATTCATGAACCTCATCAGAGCTTCAGCATCATGATGAACTAAATTCATTATTTTAAAGAAAATCAAGAGTTTTGCTTTTTGTTTATTAAATAAGAAACAAACATCTGAATGTTTGTTTCTGCTGAGAGTCTGATCATTGACACTTGTGGCTTTATTTTATAATATTATATTATATTACTTTATATTATATTATACATTTTATTATATTTGAGCTTCTTATTCTATGTATATTTATTCAGACACCAGAAAATAGTCCAAAAGAGACATATTCACTTTAAAATCCTGTCTGACAGGAAAACTTCAAATAATCTGCTGCTTGACTGAACTGTATTTTATTTTAGTTTATTTAGTTTATTTTATACTAACTGGGTAAACTGTGAAACTGAACTTCCTTCTGTGATAAATAAAATTGTCTGAATCAGCAAATATTTGACTTTTTGCTGAAAATATAACAAACAATCATTTGATTATCAAAACAGTTAACGACTGATGAATCATTACAGCTCCACACAAAATCATCAGTTTTATTACACGACTGCTACAAACTCTGGATTCTCATTGGTTGGAAGGTTTGGATGAACTTTTAGTAACCAGACAGTGTTTATATTCAGATGCGTCTTCAACCAGCAGTCAGGTTTCCATAGTAACGGTAATGTAATCATTCCTCCTGTTCATTCTGGATATTAAAAGATCCTTCAAATGTGTTTTCAATGTTAGTGATGGAGGATAAAACCCACAGTGTGTCCACACAGTCATTTAAAAGCTGATGTGAAGCTTCTATGAGGTCACATCAGGTGAACATCTGCCAGACAGACGTATAGAGATTATAGAGAGATGTTGTGAATTAACCCTTTAATGTTCCAGAAACAGTGAAACTGAAAAGAGTTTGAAGCTTCTTGATGATTTAACGTGAATACAGAAGTCGAAATCAATGAACGATCTGAGGAACTGTAACGTCTGTTGATGTTGATCAACTAGTTCTATAAACATATGAACGTCCAGTCAGACGCAGCCTGATGATCATTCTGATCTCTCACAAAAACATTCAAATAAAGATTCTTTTTTTCTTTTTGTTTGGTTGTCATGAAAAGAAACTGAGAATCTGGTGGACCGAAGCTTTGGACACACGCAACAGTTCAGCTGTCAAATGTTTCTTAAACAAATAAATCAGAGTCTCTGATCAGGATCCTTCAGATTGATTCCAGACTGAAACTGTGTCTCATTAATCTTGCAGCTCCTCTCGGTCGTCTCACAGGCCGATCATTTGTTTTGAGGTTGTTTTATCCAAACAGAGGAGGGAAGCTGTCTGCAGCTCCGACTCACTGAAGTCTTCAAATCCTCCAGAGAGGACGGGAGAGACGCTCCTGCGAGCGAAGCGGCGGCGAGGCTTCACCCGCCTGCGGAGCTTCGGCGGAGAGACAGAAAACAGACATTTTGTGCTGCTAAGTGGGACATTTTTTTTTTCTGACAGTCTGAGTGTCTCTGCAGCTTTCTGTGAGATGAACCGACGCTTTACGGCTCCGTCTGTTACTGCTTCAGGTCCTTTAATCCTGCTTCCCTTCTCCCTGCTGTTGGATCTGTCCTGCTGCTGAATATGAACCCCGAACACGAGCAGATTGTGTTTGCCGTGTTATGAAATCAAAACAACATTGGGCTTATTTTCAGCTCACAGATAACAATAATAACAGCAGCAGCGGAGCCGCGGGCAGCAGACTGAGCTCATACAGGTTTCACTTTTTATAAGAAAGCGGAAAAATGTAAAAGAAATGAATTATTTATCAGAAACCTGGTTATTATGATTATTTATGATGGAGGTTATTATTACTATTTTCATGGAGTCAC